>NC_083503.1:5730062-5767562 GCF_905332965.1 Bombus pascuorum
GATAATCCATATTATCTATCATTTATGGAAGAGTAATTTAAAAATACGCTGTCAAGCAATTCTATATGAAAATTATACTGTCATTTTATTTTCGAGTTAAATGAGCTTCTAAATCTTGGCTTCTTGGGTAGTTAAAACTTCTTGGATAGTTAAAACTTCTTGGATAATTAAAGCTTCTTGGATAGTTAAAAAATATTAATAAGATCATTTTACAAATAATGTTAATCGTTCCTTACAAATTACTGTGTTTTTGTCATCTATTTTTGAAAGATTCATATCTTTGAATCTGTTAGGTTATTCCCTTTTAACTGTTTCATACTAAACTGTTTCATACTAAAATATTTCTTAAAAAAAAAAAAAAAAAAAAAAAAAAAAAAAAAAAAAAAAAAAAAAAAAAAAAAAAAAAAAAAAAAAAAAAAAAAAAGAGAGAAGAACAAAAATTAGAGAATCTTTTCATGTTTTATATGAACTATATAGTTTTATATTATTCTCCAATTCGACATTTATACCTTGAATGTAATATTTTGAAAACGACCACTGTTACTAAATTTGTTAATTTTACCGAAAATTTATACATATCAGCAATTATTCACCTATTCAATTACTATACTTGTATAAATGTCTGTTATTATTTGTGAAACTCAGTTTTCTATTGTAAAAACTTGTTCGTAAAAAGTTAAACTTTAATAATATGTACGTGTGTATTCGTAGAGATCAAAGATGTACTATCTTAAGAATTCATAAATTCTTGTTATGTAATAAGAATCTAAATGTAAAGTTTCGCGAAAGAGCGGATTACGGAATTAATGATGGATCGAAGGTGTACGATCTGAAAGATTCATAAGTTCTTTTAATATAATTTGAGTCTGAGAAACTTTTTAAAAAGCTAGAGCATTGCAAAAGTAATAATTCATTGAAGGATTTATAAATCTTTGGATTTAACTTGAGTTTAAACAGCACTGGAAGAGAGGATTGTCGAAGTAACGATGACTTCAAAGTACACCGTTTTAAAGATGCATAAATCCTTATAAGAGGACTCGAAGCTAGGAAATTTTTCACGAAAGCAGGATTATAAAAATAACAATGGATTAAAAGATTTATAAATCTTCTAAATTTAATTCCAATCTATACAAATGTATACAGGTGAAAGGTGAAAAGGTGAAAAGGTGAAAAGGTTAAAAGGAATTAGAGAATTAATGATGGATCGAAAGTATGTTATGTTAAGAAAGTTAAGAAAATTTTTGTTGATTTCAAAAATGGTAATGTGAAAGATAAATGCACTTATCCTTTCTAGTGAAATGATCAAAATATGGTAATAAATGAACAATATTAGTATTAAACGATAAGAGTTTTGTGATAATACTAGTATAACAGCACTAATATGAATTTTCAGTAAAACTAATAAATTTAGGGGCAATGTAAATTCTGTAAATGTTATTCAAAGTGTAAATATTAAATAAGAAGGTGGTACAAACATATTTCAACTCGTTTATAAAATAAACACTTTTGACAATAGAAAATACTCAAAGATCCACATTGTCTTAAATTGAAGAAATTCTTTGAATAGAAAATCGTTGATTCTAAAAAATAATGATGCAAAAAACATTCTAAAAAGGATAATAAAATAAATGGAAAAGTTTCTTTAGTTTAGACACGTTTTAACATCGCATCAACTCCATCACGTGGTTATTAGCGATAGCTAATAATAACAATATTAGCAGAAAGGAATTTATTATTATTAGGATATTCTAGTTAAATATCGCTAAATAAGGACATGCCTTTCAGGAAGGATAAGACGCGTGAAACTTGAGTTTTACCATTGAGATTTCCACCTAAAGCTCCTTTGATCTGGTATTTGTTACGAGAGTAATTGTATTTAAGACAATTTACAGAACATGTGTTTGATGGTAATTTGACAATTACAGATATCGTACGTTGGTTAGTGTTAGGTTTTGACGAATTAGATTTTGAGAATTAGATTTGTATGTGCAAGTTTAGTCTGACCAATTTTAAGTCTGTTTAATACAACTTCGTGTCGATGATCGAGATTCCTGAGACCTACGTTCTTGTTAAAAAATTCTTTATTTATTAATTCGACTGCATTCGAGACTGCTGAGTTTGTCCATTTCATTCGTTTGGTGATTCAAATTAAACATAGCTGTTCCAGTTGAATCGGAGATTTTTCAAACTTTTTTGTTAAAAATAAGGTAGGAACGTCCTTTGCTATCTTCTCCGCCAATTCATTGGAATATTCATCTATGCAAAAATAACTGTTTCACCTTCATTAATTACGGAGTGATTTGTTTCCAATATATCAAATGCGATATCATCAGATCTCTATACTTGATAAATGTGATAGCATCCCTGTTATCGGTGAGAATAGTATGGTTTTTGTTTGGTCAATTATAAGAAGTTGAATTGCTATTAATTCTGCTGATTTAATGCCAATATTGTTAGGTAATATAAATTTTAATATGTCATCTCCATAGACGATAGCACATTCCGATCGTGTTTTAGAAACCGAGCCATTAATATAATTTTATGGATTCTAGATATTTATTTAGTAAGGGTTAATTCCTTTAATGATTCAGGATTTGTGTCCGATTTAGAATAATTTTCCAGATCGGAATTTATCGAAACATGTTTGAATGACCAAAAAAGAATTTTGGAGAATCTATGCCAATAAATTTAAGTAAATTTAACGTCCAATAATCGAACTCTATGTTATTTGTATAATATCGGTAAAAAATTTGTCAAGTATTATTCTTACTGGACAAATTGTAAAGTATCTCGGAGATACAAAAAGGGATATATTATTTATACGTATCGTATTTTTTTGTGTTTAATTAATTTGTTGTTGTTGGTGTTAAACGAGTCTGAAATGTAACGTTGTTGGGTCAACGTAAATAGACTTTGACGAATATAAATTTGCTATAGTAGTTTCGTTCAACCGCCTGACAAGAGAACAAGAGTTCTTCCGAAGTAGGTACCCTGTACCTGTATATTTATCTTTACTTTTCAGTCGAACAAGTACCAGCTTACCATTCTTCTACAGTAACGTACCTCGTTAATTATTCCGAATATTTCATACGTCTTTATGCCTCATTTGTCTTTCATCGAGATAATATTAAACTTTATGACCCACCTTTTTTTACCAAAAGATTTTTAAAAATCAATCAAACCTCACACTTTTATCAAACGAAGAAAATTGAAACTTGCTGTTTATATTACTATATAACAATAGTTATATAGTTCAAGTTAGTACATTAAATTACATCATATTTTCGTGTGACACTCAATGCAGTGAGGTTGCAGAAATAATAGGAGAGGAAACAAATTCAGCTCGGCTGAATATCGATTGACAAAAGTTTCAAGATAGACATTTTTTTTTCTTTTTTTTTTTCTTTAATGTTGTTTTTTTTTTTACAATTTGTCCTGAAGGACATTTGGTAAAGTGTTATATCTCATTGGTAAATAAAAAAAAAAAAAAAAATAAAATAAAATAAATATAGCATGTGGGTGGCCACCCCCAGCGGGGTGCCAGCCTCGTGTTTTCCAAGTTATATCTTTTATGAAGATATACATTTATACTAATGTGTTTTTAAATACTAATACATTAGTTAAATTACATATTCCATAAACAAATGTAATCGTACGTGTAATAAAACTATTTATTATTTATCTGTTGAAAAATATATAATAAACGTAAACATATTGAGTAATAAATATATAATTTTATTATACCATATAATAAAAATTATTCTATATTAATTATTACAATAAATTATTCCATATTTTATATTCTAGTGATAATAAAGATTATATATCTATAAATCGTAAATATATATTTTACAATATAATATGCACTAAAATTCCTTGTTGAAGATAATTACCATATTTAAAGTCGAAAAAGGTTCATAAAATGCCAAAATTTATAGAAAGTCTAAGGTGATTAATAACCCAGATTAATGTAAATAATCAAATGTAATTGTCGCTAATGACCTCATAATTAAAGTAACATCAATCATTAATAAAATGAAAGTACTGTATGCCATTACAAATTGCAAAGACCATCATTTATAATATACTTCTAGTATGTTATAATTTTTTTTTTGTTTATGATTGTCCAGTGAATCTTCTTTTTCTCCTTTTTCTCCTTTTTCAATCTATTTAAGAATAATCGTGATATATCTTTGTTCTCTAACACTAATATCTTCTTTCTAATTCTTCCGAGAATTTTACGCAGTTTACATGTCTTTTACATCTCTTGTTATTTATCAAAATTGATAAATGACAAATTGATAAATGATAAATTGATAAATGACTACGAACTATTGTCTTTTTACAGAATACAGACGGTATAGTAACCTCTGTAAACTATAACTGGATCGTGTTACTGTTTATCAGTGAGGTATTGGCCCATTTGATCCTGTTACTACTTAGCACCCACCTTTTGTCAACTTTGTATCGGAGGGTGTACAGCTATTTACAAACAGATACAATCGACGACGTTGGAAACAACGATGAAATCGAGATGCCTGACATTCAATTATCAACGCTTTGAAAATTTGTTAGACAATTGTTGTTGTTACACATAGATACATAGAATAGATATATAGATACATGTCGTGTTACTCGATGTATAGATATGATTATATTTAATAAGTAAGATTTAAAAGTTAGTAAATTTATATATTTTTTCTGTTGTTTATCATGTAGCTCTGTGTATTTGTTGTGAAATAAATTCCAAATATAAACTATAATTGTGATATTTCTCGCCAGTCACTATAGGTTCTTACAAGTAATAGCATTTCTTTGTTTAATTAATGAATATATTATGATTTATTTCTTTGCAATATCATAAACAGCATAAGTTAACTTAAGGAAATTGTATTTTCGTCCAGTCGCGGGGAGACGCGTTCGCTTTGAGACGCGTCAACAGGAGTCGTAAATTCCCGTTACGATGTACGAATCGACACCGCGAGCAGGGCGATCCCCTGATTTCAGTTACGATAATAGGGGTGATTGTGTTGGAATAACTGTAGTCTACAGTTATCTAGTATATGTTTATTTATCACCATTAACAACACGTGAGACTTACAGAAATTATTTTTACATCTTACCCGATCTAACCCAGCAAAAGAAGAAAAATTACAACAAACGCAAATACTAGGAGGGCTGCAGAAACAGAAAGTAAACAGTGGCTCCAAGAAATCCCACTACAAAACCCCTTCAGCATACTACCACAAGAGAAGGAACCAGAAACAACGGAAAAACCAAAACACAACGCCAAACCACCACCAATATACATCGATGGGCAAGTAATAGACCCCCTCCTCGAACTGCTAAACAATACGGCAGGCAAAGACAATAAAACAATAAAAATATTGAGATATGGTTTTTAGTTTTTATAATGGTAACGTGAATACTCTGAGATAACTCTAACATAGATTAGAAGCACGATCATCGCATTCATTATTTATTTTTAAGTAAACATTTTCACTATATATATTTGTGGAGTAATGTAAAATATTAATTTGACATTTTGTGATGAAAAGTGAATATTTATCGAAAAATTTATAGCCGGCTCTTTTTTTAAACAGTTTTTATAAAATGTCAAATTAATATTTTATATTATTTCACAAATATAATCACAATGTATATCAGATACGAAACACCAGTCTATGCGTTGAAGCGCTATTAACCCTTTCGCTTCGGCAGTCCAGTCCACCGACGTACCGTCACTGAATGGAAACGTTGCTGTATATACGTTTTCCTAAGTCTCAAATAACAATAATTCTTGTAAGAACCGTGTATGAAATATCGCTTCACTGTCAATGTTTGTTTTTATTATTTCTTATATTTATTTTAATGTACGATAGAAAGTAATGAAAAGAAATGTCCATAAACATGTAATACGGTTTTGATCTCATAAAGACAATCTTTAAGTTTGTACTGTTAATTTCTAATCTAAGAAATTCCCTGGCGCATTTACTTTCCAAAACACTAAATACTCATATCGCTATCGTTTATCATCGAAACATCTATGTATCTGCGTTATCTTTATCCTAAAGTAGTTATTATTTTGGGGCTTAGGCCCATTCAAAGTTAAATAAAACTGTAAATTATAAAGTCATATCATAGTATCGTAACTGCCGAAAAAATAAAAGGACACGTAACGGCGCATGAGCTAGAGGACAATTCAAATCATGTTGTTGCTTTACCTTGGAGTATCAATATAAAACCTCCACGATGACCGTCCCTATTGCGACAACATTCTGTCCGTATTACGTCTCGCACTCTCCCAGGGGGAAAGTCCTCACTCTTACCTCCTTTCTAACCTCATCTTTTGTAACTATTGAGGCATTTGCATGCGTTTAGTATCCGCTGGATAGCTCTTCTTAAGCTTGCCGAAGGCGCGGCCCCTTTCCTCCACAATCGAAGACTATTAAATGAGAATAATAGTAATTATATGACAATAATTTTATTTGCCCTAAAGTGAAGTTTGCCCGCATTAAAGTACAGATTTTGGAGAAATCGATATATTATAACATATCGAAAACTAAAGTGAGAACGTGATAATCACGAGACTATCAACTTATATTATTTTAAATATAATTGTTCTGTACGTGTTTTGAATTTATTTGTGAAATTAGAAGTATTTTAAAAAATAAAGAACAAAATAAAAGATTCTGTTACATTGAGCCACATAATTGAGCTTAATTACTAAATAAGTTCGGATTATCCTTTTTTCCTTCTTGCTCCAGTTTTTCCTCGGTCCTTTCGTTTTCGATGAGCTGGTCGATCGTGATAATGGCATTAACAAATCAATATCTTATTCGATAATGATAACGGATTTATTTTCATAAGAAAATCAAATGGCTGCGTTTACAATCGGAGCATCAGCATTTTCTTTGGCTTGTTTGATTACAAATTCAACAATGTGAAATTCACCATGAAGCATGAAGATAAATTTGCGTTTGATTTTATCGTTTGAAAAAATATTGTCTTTTTTCTCTCTTCGCGCGCGCAAAAAAAAGGGTAGCATATACATCCATATCCATAGATTCGAACTATCTTCGTTGGCCGTGGATTTTTCCAGATTTTCAATTTATTCATAGCAGCATAAAAATAACTTTGTTCAAAAGACTATTACATTGGATACTATCATACAAAACTTTTGATTTTTATTGAATAAATCTTCTATTCGTTATATCTATATTTACATATGTTCTATATATATATTATATACATAATTTGGTTATTATTATATACATAATATATACACATACTATATATTCTATACGTTATATATATATTAATTGAGATTTTTATTTACATTGAATTTGACAATCAGTAAATAAACTATAATAAATGATCATGGTAAGCAATTAAGATCGTATTTGCAATGTAGAATATTGTACAATTATTATATAGTTTGAATATATTTTGCATTTACATATTGTGTGCACTTTGATATATAATATTTATATAAAAATCAGCAGCGTAATAGTGACAATTCTCAAGATGTAAAGTCGTTAATGTATTGTAGTAAAATTGAAATATAATCGGCGCAGAGACATTTGCGCAGCGTACAGGATTCGCCCCTTATACTCCAGAAGCCAAGATAGCCAATCAACAAGCAGTACGAATCTGCCTTTATTATTTAAATTAGGGATGGTATTGTTCAATAATCTTTCATATTCGAGACACGGTATTGCGAATGTGCTACGAAGTAGTTGCCTACGTTTGAACATTACAATTTTTGTGTTTAGCAAGTTTTTTTTTTTTTATTTTATTTTGGTTATTTTACAATTTGTCCTTGCGGACATTTGGTAAAGTGTTATATCTTGTTGGTGAAGAAAAAAAAATATAAATAAAAAATAATATAGCATGTGGGCGGCTACCCCCAGCGGGGTGCCAGCTTCGTTTTTTCTAAGTTATATCTTTTATGAGGTCTATTGGGTGTTTACTTTTTAGTCTTCTTGCGATGTTTGTTGTGTTGCACGTTTCAGCTGCCAGCTGGTTCGGGTGTGTTTCTATTCTTGTTCTGTATCTTGTTGCGAATCTGGTAATCTCCTCCTTGACCGTTGGTATTCCGAGGTCTTTCCTTATGTCCTCGTTTCTAACGTACCACGGAGCGTTTACCATTGTTCTAAGGATTTTGGCTTGGATTGTTTCTATTTTGATTATATGGCTCATTGCTGCTGTTCCCCATAGTGGAATTCCGTATGTCCAGATTGGCTTTATGATTATTTTGTATATTTTCAGTTTGTTTTCTGTGCTTAGTTTGGATTTTCGGCTTGTTAGCCAGTGCATTTGTCTCCTTGCTATCTGTATCTTGTCTATTATTGATTTGATGTGCTGTTTCAATGTGAAGTGTGTATCTATGTGAAGTCCAAGGTATTTGACTCGCCTTGTTTGTGTTATTTGCGTGCCGTTCAGGAAGATGTTTGGTGTTATCTGTTTTCTCAATGTGAATGTAATGTGGTTGCATTTGTTAGGGTTAGCTTTGATATGTTTGTCTTGTAGCCACTTTTCTATTTTTGTGATGTGCTCTTGTAGTATTGTGGCTGCTGTTACAGGGTTAGTGTGCCTGACTAGCACGGCTGTGTCGTCCGCGAATGTCAGTATTTTGCTATTGGTAGTTGTTGGAATGTTGGCCGTGTATAATGTGTATAGTATGGGTCCTAGGACGCTTCCTTGTGGAACACCTGCTTTGATGTCTTTTGCTTCGGAGTGTGCGTCCTTGATTTTTACTGTGAAGGTTCTGTTGCTTATGTATGATTTTATTATTTGGTATATTTTTTCCGGGAATTGTTTCTTGATTGTTTGTATTAGGCTTTCGTGGTTTATTTTGTCGAAAGCTTTCTCTATGTCCATGAATAGGGCTGTACAATATTGTTTGTTTTCTATTGTGTGTATTATTTCGTTGACAAGCCTGTGCATTTGTACTGTGATGGAGTGTTTATTTCTGAATCCAAATTGATGGTCTGGTATTAGTTTTTCCCTCTCTATTATTGGTTTTAGTCGGGCGTATATTACTTTTTCTAGTATTTTGGAGAGCACGGGGAGTAGTGATATTGGTCTGTAGGATGTTGCTTCATGTGGGTCTTTGCCTGGTTTGGGTAACATTATGATTTGTGCCTGTTTCCATAATGTAGGATAATATTGTATTCTTAGTATTGCATTGAATATTATTGTGATTAGCCGTATCGCTTTTGGAGGGAGGTTTTTCAATATTTTGCCATTGATTAGATCGATTCCTGGTGCTTTGTTGTTTTTTGTTTTTTCTATTATGTTTCTTATTTCTTGTGCTGTTGTTTTGGGTATGGTGTATTGCTTGTCGATTGCAGTGCTAGTGGCTATCGCGTCGTCGTCCGTATGGCTATTGTGGTTGCTGTTATTGATGTTGTGTGGTGTAAATGTGTTGCATAGGTGGATGGAAAATTCTTCGGCTTGCTCTTCGTTGCTTCTTGCCCATGTGTTGTCTGCTTTTCTGATTGCTGGGGCTGGTTTTATCGCCTTCTTTATTTTTTTTGTGGCTTTCCATAGTGAGTAGTTGTAGTTCTCGTGTGCAGATAGTGACTCTATGAACTTTGTGAATTCGTTGTTGTTGTGCTCTTTTATTTCGTTTTTTATTTCCTTTGCGAGTTTGTTTAGGTGTTTTTTGTTTTCTTTTGTTCTATGTTTTTGCCATTTTGCTTTCGCTTTTCTTTTATCTCTAATTTTTTCGAGGATGTCTGATGGGATTTGTTTTGTTTGTCTAGTGGTAGTTGCTGGTTTTGTGGTTGCCCGTGCTGCCTCTTGTATAGTTTTTGTAAGTGTTGTTACAGCTTGTTCGATGTGTTGGGGCGTTTTCAGTGGGATGTTGCAGTTGATTTTGCTTTCAATTATTTCTTTGAAGGTTTGCCAATTAGTGGATTTGTTGCATAGCGTCTCTGAGTTGTTGTAGAGTATTGGCTTGTTCCTGTATGTTATTATTATGGGTGTATGGTCGGAGCTAAGCTCGAGGCTGGATGCTATATTTATTTTATTTCCGTTTAATCCCTTTGTGACTGCAAAGTCGAGTAGGTCAGGGATTTTGCTCAGGTCTGTCGGCCAGTATGTCGGTCTTCCTGTGGATAATATATTGAGATTGTTTTTCCTGATGTGTTTTTCCAGGGTTCTGCCTCGAGGTGTAGTGATTCTTGATCCCCATGTCGTGTGCTTTGAGTTGTAGTCTCCTGCTGCGATAAACTTGTCGCCTAATTGTTGGAAGTATTCTTCCCACATTTGTGTTGTAATTTTGTGTCGCGGTGGTGCATATACTGCTGACAGCTGTAGACGGTTGCTGCTAGTTTGTACGGTAACGGTAGTTGCTTGTATGTTTTCTTTACTAACTTGGCTGTGTAGGTGGTGTTTAATGTCGTTTCTTATTATCACTGCGGTCCCTCCGTGTGCTTTTCCTGAGGGGTGCTTGGTATCGTATATGGTATAGTGCGGTATTTTTGTGTAGCTTTTTGTTGTGAAATGCGTCTCCGATACGAGTAGTATGTCTATGTTGTTGTGGTATAGGAATGCTTTGGTTTCAATGGCCCTTTGTTGTAGACCGTTAGAGTTCCAGGCAGCTATTTTTTGTATGTCCGTTTTTACTTTTTGCTTAGCATGGTTGTTATCAGTTGTATCATAGCTGTGATTTGTAATGATTGCTGCTTGAATGCTTCGTTTAGTTCGCTTATCGTTCTTGTTAACATGTCGGTGCTTTTGATGGATTGTTTTAATAGTTCTTTTATTTCTGCAGCGTCGTTGGTGTTATTGTTGTGGTTTTGGTTGGTTACGGGTGTTACTTCCTTGGTTGCTTGCGCGTAGCTTCGACTGCCAGTGGTGTTGATATTGTTGTGGTTGTTGTTCATTACGTACTGTACTTTTATTGGTGTCTCAGCTTCTGCCCTGTCTTGTTGTGTGTGGTGGTAGTTATATGTCCTGCTTCTAAGCGGCGGAAACAATTTACGTTGGAGTATTTTTCTGGCTGGGCAGCCTTTGTAGCTGGCTGGGTGGTTTCCGTTGCAGTTGTAGCACTTTACCTCGTTTATTTTTCCCGTATATGGGCAGTAAGTTGTCAGGTGCTTTTCTGCGCATTTGACGCACACCGGGTTTCTGTTGCAGTAATTTTTTGTGTGCCCATATTGTTGGCACCGCATGCATTGAGGTATGTCTTTTTTTTGTCTGGGTGGTTCAACTGTGATTATTGTGTTTAAGATTTGTTTAATGTCATAGATTTCCTTGTTGTTTTTGTTCGGTTCTAGTTCTATTAGGAACAGCGGTAGTGGTTGTTTGGTATCAAATCTTGTTATGTTGTTTATTGCCCTTACCTGGTGTCCGATTTTGGCTAGTTCGTCGCATATGTTGCTTGTGTTTGTTCTTGGGTGTAATCCTCTTATTACTACCTTGTAGCTTTTATCCGATTTCAATTGGTAGGTGTGGTATCCGGCGTTTTTTTCCTTTAGTAGCTGTACCACTTTTCTATAGGTATCTGGGGTGTTCGTTTGCACTTTTATTTGGTCTAATTTTAGTTGCTTGATGTTGTAATTTTCTTTGCCTGCCGTGTTGTTTAGTAGTTCGAGGAGGGTGTCTATTACCTGTGCGTCTATGTAAATTGGTGGTGGTTTCGTGTCGTGTGTTGGTTTTTCCGTTGTGTCTGATTCTTTCTCTTGTGGCAGTGCGCTGAAGGAGTTTTGTAGGGGAATTTCCTGGAGCCACTGCTTACTTTCTGTTTCTGCAGTTCTCCTGGTGTTTACGTTTGTTGTTAGTTTTCTTCTTTTGCTGGGAGTTACGACCTTCCAACTTCCGTCTTGTTGTGTCATATCGTTGTTGTTGGCGTTTGTATCGTCGCTCATTCGAGTAATATCCATTTCGGTTTCTGTAGATTCTTGGATTTCCATGTTTTTGTGTACGGCGTATGTTTCGCCGTTGTTTGATATCCTGAGCGGTGGCACTCGTTGCATTTTTTTGTTTTCCCTGTTTTTCGCACTTTCGGGAACACTTTCTCTCTACGTCCGGTTTCGAGGGAGAGACCTCTCCGGGCACCCGACACGTCTGCACTCTTCGGCAGTCAAAAGGGAACTGGGAAATCGCCAGCTGTAGAAAAGTTTAGAGTTTTCGGTACTGAATGCTTTGCACACATACCTGCGGAAAAGAGAAGTAAACTTGACAAAAAGGCTAACAAAGGATATTTGGTAGGCTATCTAGATGACGGACGAGGGTATCGAATATATGTGCCGACCGTAAGAAATGTAATATTAAGCCGTGACGTAATATTTAAGCCCGAACTAGGAACTGCAAAATTCGTTAGTGTAAATTTACCGAAAATTGTCGAGCGCGAAGATGTGTGTACGCAGAGCGATAGAGCATGTACGTATGAAAGCGCAGTGAGTGAACATGAAAAACAACCTCATGTAACCAACGAGAATGTGAGACAATTGAGAGATAGAGACAAAATAAAACGAACCGATTTTTATGGTAGTCCAGTAACGTACGTAGCGGAAAAATTACCGGTGGATTTTAACGAAGCGATGACATCCGAAAAGAAAGAGTTAGGAGAAACGACTATGCATGATGAAATGAAATCGCACCATGAAAATATTCTTGTAGAGAAACCAAAAGACACAAGAAAGTCGACATCAGGCGTTGTATGTAAGTATGCGAATGCGGCCATTACATGGCAATGTAAGCGACAACAATGTATAGCTTTATCTACGACAGAAGCTGAGTATGTCAGTGCAGCCTCAGGAGCGAAAGAAATTATGTGGCTGAAGAAAACATTTCTTGAATGTAAAATAGATATCCTCAAGTATATGCTATATGTAGACAATACTAGTGCCGCGAAATTAATTAAGAATCCGGAATTCCATCAAAGAAGTAATCATATTGATGTAAGATATCATTTCTTGCGAGATTTATACAATAGAGGCGAAATTGATGTAACGTACGTAACAAGCGAAGAACAACTGGCAGATATACAGTGCTGGACAAAAGTATTGGCACAGCAAGATTGTTATGATACAAATGCTTATAACTATTAAACAAATTGATTTAAACAAAAAACTTTTTGACGTATTTATTTATTATCTATCCTAGTTTATTACATAACAAGAGCAACAATATAAATAAAATAATACGCAAAATAATAACAAAAATATATTTTTTGAACATTTTATGGGTGGACAAAAGTATTGGCACAGTAGAATATTTACGCTTATAACTAATTACATAATAAACTTCTAATATTTTGTTGGCAGTCCTTTTCTTTTAAGGACTTCCTTTAATCTTCTGGGCATCGAGTGGACTAATTTTTTAGTGAATTCAGGTACAATATTGCTCCATTCCTGCAGAAGAACTTTCTTCAGTTCAGACTTGCTTGTGATATTATGTTTCCTAATTCTTTTTTCCAATTCGTTCCACACGTGCTCAATGGGATTCATATCGGGACTTTGAGGTGGTGTGTTTAAATTGCACAAATCATAAACAGAAGTCGTTTTACTGTGCGTTCAGTCATAAAACGCTTTAAAAGTGAAGAAAATCTAGAGAATCAAATTAGGAGTGGTCGCCCTTCTAAGGTAACAATTCGAGAAAAAAGGAAAATCGTAAATATTGTAAAGAAGGATCCAAAAACTAATTCGACTGAAATTGCTTCGATGTTAAAAGCTGAGTGTGAAAAAGAAGTAAGTACCAAAACTGTACGTAGGGTATTGAAGGATGCCGGTTATTCTGCCCGTGCAGCACGAAGAAAGCCCTACATCAGTAAAATAAACCAAAAGAAAAGAGTGGAATTCGCGAAAGAGTTTGTTACGAAAGATACTGATTTTTGGGAAAAGATCATGTTTTCAGATGAAAGTAAGTTTAATATTTTTAAATCTGACGGCAGAATATTAGTATGGCGAAAACCCAACACAGAGATGGACGAACTGAATCTGCAAGCCACCATGAAACATGGGGGTGGTGGTTTAATGGTGTGGGGATGTATGGCATCATCGGGTGTAGGAGAACTTATATTCATTGATGAGATAAAGGATAAATATGTATATTTAAATATACTCAAGCAAAATCTTTTGAAAAGTACTCAAAAATTAAACCTCCCCAGGGATTTCTATTTTCAGCAGGATCGAGATCCTAAACATATGGCGTATATTGTTCGTCAGTGGATAATATATAATACTGCCCACACATTAAACACACCACCTCAAAGTCCCGATATGAATCCCATTGAGCACGTGTGGAACGAATTGGAAAAAAGAATTAGGAAACATAATATCACAAGCAAGTCTGAACTGAAGAAAGTTCTTCTGCAGGAATGGAGCAATATTGTACCTGAATTCACTAAAAAATTAGTCCACTCGATGCCCAGAAGATTAAAGGAAGTCCTTAAAAGAAAAGGACTGCCAACAAAATATTAGAAGTTTATTATGTAATTAGTTATAAGCGTAAATATTCTACTGTGCCAATACTTTTGTCCACCCATAAAATGTTCAAAAAATATATTTTTGTTATTATTTTGCGTATTATTTTATTTATATTGTTGCTCTTGTTATGTAATAAACTAGAATAGATAATAAATAAATACGTCAAAAAGTTTTTTGTTTAAATCAATTTGTTTAGTAGTTATAAGCATTTCTATCATAACAATCATGCTGTGCCAATACTTTTGTCCAGCACTGTATGTACAAAAGCGTTGCCAAAACCAAGATTTGATTATTTGAGACCGAAATTAGGTTTGAAATGTAAAAGAGATATTAAGAGGTAATTTTTGTAAAGATGTAGAGTTTTTAGGGAGGTTATCGAAGTGGTTATTACTTGTAAAAAAAAAAAAAAAAAGAAAAACTCTGCATGATCTGTTAAGTTTTCTTGTAGTATTTTTTAGTAATAAATTAATTTGAATAATAAAGAGAAAGGTATTGACGAAATTAAGCTTCGAATATTTACAAAGAGATAATTGTATATACGGATGTAGAGTTTTAGGGAGGGTGTTGAAGTGATCGTCACCACTGAGAAAACTCTACATCTGGTCTTC
Source organism: Bombus pascuorum (assembly GCF_905332965.1). Taxonomy (NCBI): domain Eukaryota; kingdom Metazoa; phylum Arthropoda; class Insecta; order Hymenoptera; family Apidae; genus Bombus; species Bombus pascuorum. Next base: position 5,745,112 of record NC_083503.1, read on the forward strand.
GGTTTCTCAAGCGCTAAGGTCATCGATAGCGCCTAGACAAAAGAATGCGTCGAGGAAAGACCATAAGCGGTACACATGCGACGTTGGTTTCGGCAGTTCTTTCAGTCTCAGGGTAACGTTGCTAGTGTCACGGCTGAAATTCGAGCAGCTATATTACTACGTCCCGTGAGATGGTCCGCGGGACATCCCTCATGGTCAGGCCACCTAGGCCTGCCCATCGTCACGGTGGCCCGTATTAGGCCCAAGGAACCCCCATAAACCGCATCTGTTAAACATTAAGGTACAGTCATATAGACATCGCCGGTTTATGAAGGTTCCCAAAAATCCGTTGGTCTGTTGCACATCCTCGCTAATTGCGAAGAAAGCAGATGTGCCCTGCGAAACTGCTGGGTTTTCCCCAAGAACAAGGACACCCATGAGCCAAATTTACAGGAGACTTTCTCCTCGTATTGTACTTATTAACATTGGCCATAACCAATGGGCATCGCGGATCGTTACCCTCACTATTCTACCCAAAAGAGTAAACAGCGAATCCGCGTCCTTAGTTCAGAAGGAAACCCTCGCCGAGTTTTCCTCAGTAAGAGCAGTAGAGCAGTCAGGGAGTCTTGAACAGTCACGCCTAGAGCTCGGAAGTGTATTGGAAACACAAGAAAAAAATAAAAGTTTCTTTTCTCCTTAAATTTCCTTTCATTTATCATTATTTTACGTGACACTAGCGAGAGGATTTGGATCGGCTTACATAGTATTTCACATTTTGTACTTTATTATTTACAATATATATACTATCAATACCTTGCAGTTTGCCCACGCATTTCTTTAATTCGATCCACTGAATAACCTTAACAGGGGCGTGTAATGAATTTTCACCGGAATTAGCCATCGTTATTATACAATCGAGGTAATGTTTATTAGCACAAGTGTGGATATTATAGGATATTAAAATGTGCTTTCTTCCAAAGTCTAAGTTGTACTCAACTTGCTTGTCTACGATATAAGTATTAGTGAACTAACTCTTTGTTAAACGTAGAATATTCACCGATCGTAAAGACGCGATGTAGTTCGCTAATGAGACCTCACGAGAGAATGACTTTCCGTCACGATGATGCTGCAGAGGGAAACTAAGATGGGGTGTGCCCAGGGAAACGAGACCATTGGATTCGTTGAGGAAAGCCTTCGTTCGGAAAGTGAGGGAAATGGACGTTGCTGTTAATTGGTTAATTTCTATGATGGTGGTGAGAGAGGGATGCTATCCACCCTTGAGAAAAAGTTGCTAGCGGGAAGCAGGAGGTACGTGAGGAAAGCAGATCTCCTATCTATCTATCAGATGTTCTATCGTATCTGCCCGTAGTAGGCGATAGATTTAGGGACTGTTTGGATAAAGACTGTCTGTCCGTTTGGAGGACCATAGTTAACTAAATCATAAGATTTATAGCGGGTCCTCACGCTAGATGAACATGTACTGTGGAGATGCATCGACATCTGGTAATCACCTTGTCCAAAGAATAGGGCCTGTGCGTGGTGAGCCACAGGACAGAAACCATTGGAATGTTTACTGTCGAGTGCCGCTACAACTATTCCTATTATGGAGAGCTATACAATTACTCTATACTTCTATTAGGTAAAAACGTTCATCCCGCGACCACGGCTGCGTTCGGCGATTAATTGTCGCCTCGAGCCCAAGCTCATTATCGCAAATATCGGACAATTGTAATCGGGTTAACTTATAAAGATTAAAGTATTGGGTATTTTCCAAAGAATTCTAAAGGGAAGACCCAATGTCTTTTCATCTCTAACATATATATATGTCGGAGATGAAAGGACACCGGGCCCCCCCGTTGGAATTATTTGGAAAAGCCTCAATACTGTAGCATTTACGAAATAACCCAGACACAGTCATTCGAAACTTGAGACAATGAGTTTAGGCTCGAGGCGACAACCGGTCGCCGAGCGTAGCCACGGTCACGGGATGAACGTTCCACCTAACAGAGATATAAAGTAACATAGCTTTCCTTTAAAGAATTGGCAGTACAGACACTTGACAATAAGACATTCCAACAGCCCCGCAGCTCGCCACACACAGACCCCATTCTTTGGGCCAGATGATCGCCAGATGCCGATGCATCGTTTACAGTTTATGTTCAGATAACCTGAGGAACCGTTACAAATCTTAGGACTTAGTTAACTAAAGTCCTTCAGATTGACAAACAGTCTTTATTCTATCAGCCTGTAAATCTGTCACCTATTGCGGGAAGTTATGGGAAAGCCTGATTTGGTCACGTACGACGTTGCCTGCTAGGAACTCTCTCTCTAGGGCGGCTAGCATCCTTTTCTAACCGCCAACATAGAAATTGACCAATTAACAGCAGCGTCTATTTCCCTCACCCTCCGAGTGGAGGCTTTCTTTGACGAATCCGATGATCTCGTGCCCTTAGGCACACCCCGTCATAGTCTTCCTCTGCGGCGTCGTCGCGACGGAAAGTCATTCTTTTCTGGCAATCTGATTAGCTAAGAGTCAATCAAGCGTTCCTAGTATCACGAGTAGTAAGTTGAGTCCGACTTAGACTTTGAAGCAAAGTATATTCGTTATCCCGTGGACCGTGGATTCGCTATATCGAACCTAGGGCCATTGTCATTAGCGTCCAGCTACCGCGTCCGATCGTCAATCTTGTATCAACCATACTTGTGTAATAAATATCTGTGCGACAACCATGAACCACACTGGTGAAGATTCATTATACGCCCCTACCGCTAACCCGACATATATATATATATATATATATATATATATATATATATATATATATATATATATTGTTATATTCCTTGAAATGAAGAGAAATTGAAATGAAAAAAAAAACCTAAAATTTCATAGGTAGTCCAGTTTTTATTTGTTATATATTTAATTAATCGCACCATACATTTCATTAATTTTGAACAAAAGAGGAAGAAATATATAATGAACAACATGCGTAAAATTTTGTCTGGAAAAAGGGGCAATTATTACATTTTTGAAATATAAATTAGACCAAAATCATAAAGGTTATACAAGTATTATTATATATCGGATTTAGGGTTTTATCCATTAATTCCTTCTGCCTCTTATCTAATTAATTTCTTTCAGTCCCTTTCACGAAGCTATTTTACATTTCGTATACTGTAATAATCTTTTTACTATGCTGCGATCATGCTAATTCTGAACCGAACTTTTAATAATTAAAACGTGAATGGTGTCAAAATTTCATGCTTTGAGAATTTATGTTATTTCATTTCATTGATTTATGTATGCACACATATTTCAATATTGAACAAATTTTTTTATAAAAATTTATGAACAAATTTATCAAAATGTATTGTACAATCTACAGTTACCAATTTTTTTGTTTTTCGGAAACTGTTTATCATGCGACAAAAAATAGTAGAATGTAAAAGATGCGTCGTGTCTAAATCTACAACTTTTTGGTATAATCAATACTAAAAGGATAATAAGATTAGCAGATAATCGAATACAATCGAGTATATATCGATTATATAATTATTTAAGTAATTTTAATATTTAAGAACCCAAGGGTACCATTTCCTCTTATCCAATCGAGTTCAAAAGTTGCTTAGATTAATTTTGTATTAGCTGAAACTATTCGGGGAAGAAGGTGGCGCGAAACAAACCTTAAAAAAGATTGTCAGATGTAAATAAGAGAATATTAGATTTTTATTCGGTAAAATATTAAAAGAATGCTGTATCATTCTAAAGTATTCATAAAACTCTTGTTCGTAATTTATTAGTTGCTTATAAATATGAAATTCTCCTTTTTCTTTGCGGTTTTGTCATAACGGATGTACACCACAATCTTTCCTCCTTTTGTTGGTACACTTCTTCCTCTTGTTCGTCCAGAAGTACCGCTCTTATAGGTAATATAATAATATAATAATAATTAATAATATAATAATGTATCGTGTATAACTTCAACCTGACTGCCACATTCATCTCGGATACATCCAATCGGATACAACAAATAATAACGCATGAACGTCCGAACACGGCACGGTCACTGTACGTTTTCGTATAAATGGATCTTAAGTGGATCTATATTGCGAAGTTCTTACGGTAAAAAAAAAAAAAAAAATAGAAGAAGAAGAAAACAAATGAACTGTGGATGAAATATTGATATATTATATCGACAATTGTACATATGTTTGCTATTTCTGTAAATGAGTGTTACGTATCCAATATCCAGTGAATCCAGACGCTCACAGTGTTGATTGTTGTCGCGAACGATTATACTCGCCTCTAATATATATCTGTAAATTCTATAGAATTTAGGACACCAACCGACGGTTTGACTTTGCCTGTGTTTACTGGGAGTCGGTCGAACGATATAAATAGAGAAGGACAGGGACTTAGGAAGGAGAATAAAACAGGATTTCGAGAAGCGAAGATAGAGAACAACGAAAATGAAAAGCAAGTTAAGAGTTAGAAGGAGAAGGAGGAAGAGAAGAGGGATTAGAAGAGGAGATTTTAGGAGATACGGAAGAAGACTTTAGAAAATCGATTCTTGAGTTTTCACGACTCGATCGCCTGAATTCTAAAAATATCACAACGTTACACACACACACACACACACACACACACACACACACACACACACACACACACACACACACACACACACACACACACACACACACACAAAATACACACACACACACAATACACACACACAGACAATACACACACGCGCGCGCGCGCACACACACACACACACGCACGCACGCACGCACACACCTAAAATCTTGTTTGCATTAGGCAATTTTTGGACGAACGATTAAGTCGATGAACCTTAATTAGGTTGTTCGAATTCGCACATGTAAATACAGTTTCAAACAAGTTGGCTTTTAGTCGTTCAACCAAAAATGGTCCTAAATGACACGGCGGAGCGTGTCGCGTAATTTCTGAATAATTACACAACTGTTGATTTGTGGAATAGTCTTTATTCTTTAGACTTAGTGTTTTATTACAAAGGTCAATATTGTGACTGAATTGGAATTAGAAATGGAACTGTTTGAACGGTCTCGTACCATCAAAGAAGAAAGCTCGGCGTGGGTGTTCCCTTTGGAACTCAGAACGCGGATTCGTTGTCCACACTTTTTGGTGGAAAAGTGAGGGTAACGATCCGCGATGCCCATTGGTAAATGAATTAGGTAGTAAAGACAAGGAGAGCTAGATATGACTCGTGGGCATCCTTGTTTATGGGAAAAGTCTTATCTTGCCAGGTACCCGCTTTCTCCGTATTAGGTAAGAGTCGAGTGCAACAAACATAAACCGAAAATGTTTAAGTGAAGAAAACTGAAACTGAACAAATTCGGTTTATGTCGTCTTCTTAGGCCTGCTGCGAGTTATTAAAACAATAGATAGGTCTTGGCGTCCGGACTACGGGGAATCTCGCAAGGACCGTCACATCTGGCGTACCACATGGCAAAAAGGAAAGTTGATTCGTGACAAGCGCGACGTTTTGTGACGAGTGACTATAGTCGCGTATAGTACGTACATATATGAATAGCATTTAATAGAGAGCCACTATAGTCGTTCGTCGTAACGGAAGGAAATAGTACAAGAAATTGAATACATTCAATACATTTTGACCATTGTAACAGAATCAATACGTTTTGACCTTATATGTCGAAACAATGCTAATCCTTATTTAACAATATTTTGATGCATTTTTAATGTTTGCATTACCCAATCTAATTTTTTCACATCTTGGCAGTAAACTTTTCAACGGTTTAAGGATCCGCTATAAATTTTAGGATTTATTTAGCTAAGATTCTGCAAAATATTACAAACAACTTTTATCACGTTGCTTCAAAATCTAAAGTTTTCTGAAAAAGAACAGACCGAAATTTTTTTTTTTTTTTTTTTTTTATTTTATTTTGGTTATTTTACAATTTGTCCTTGCGGACATTTGGTAAAGTGTTATATCTTGTTGGTGAAGAAAAAAAAAAAAAAAAAATAAAATATAAATAAAAAATAATATAGCATGTGGGCGGCTACCCCCAGCGGGGTGCCAGCTTCGTTTTTTTTTTTTTTTTTTTCTAAGTTATATCTTTTATGAGGTCTATGGGGTATTTCCTTTTTAGTCTTCTTGCGATGTTTGTTGTGTTGCACGTTTCAGCTGCCAGATGGTTCGGGTGTGTTTCTATTCTTGTTCTGTATCTTGTTGCGAATCTGGTAATCTCCTCCTTGACCGTTGGTATTCCGAGGTCTTTCCTTATGTCCTCGTTTCTAACGTACCACGGGGCGTTTACCATTGTTCTAAGGATTTTGGCTTGGATTGTTTCTATTTTGTTTATATGGCTCATTGCTGCTGTTCCCCATAGTGGAATTCCGTATGTCCAGATTGGCTTTATGATTATTTTGTATATTTTCAGTTTGTTTTCTGTGCTTAGTTTGGATTTTCGGCTTGTTAGCCAGTGCATTTGTCTCCTTGCTATCTGTATCTTGTCTATTATTGATTTGATGTGCTGTTTCCATGTGAAGTGTGTATCTATGTGAAGTCCAAGGTATTTGACTTGCCTTGTTTGTGTTATTTGCGTGCCGTTCAGGAAGATGTTTGGTGTTATCTGTTTTCTCAATGTGAATGTGATATGGTTGCATTTGTTAGGGTTAGCTTTGATTTGTTTGTCTTGTAGCCACTTTTCTATTTTTGTGATGTGCTCTTGTAGTATTGTGGCTGCTGTTACAGGGTTAGTGTGCCTGACTAGCACGGCTGTGTCGTCCGCGAATGTCAGTATTTTGCTATTGGTAGTTGTTGGAATGTTGGCCGTGTATAATGTGTATAGTATGGGTCCTAGGACGCTTCCTTGTAGAACACCTGCTTTGATGTCTTTTGTTTCGGAGTGTGCGTCCTTGATTTTTACTGTGAAGGTTCTGTTGTTTATGTATGATTTTATTATTTGGTATATTTTTTCCGGGAATTGTTTCTTGATTGTTTGTATTAGGCTTTCGTGATTTATTTTATCGAAAGCTTTCTCTATGTCCAGGAATAGGGCTGTACAATATTGTTTGTTTTCTATTGTGTGTATTATTTCGTTGACAAGCCTGTGCATTTGTTCTATGGTGGAGTGTTTATTTCTGAATCCAAATTGATGGTCTGGTATTAGTTTTTCCCTCTCTATTATTGGTTTTAGTCGGGCGTATATTACTTTTTCTAGTATTTTGGAGAGCACGGGGAGTAGTGATATTGGTCTGTAGGATGTTGCTTCATGTGGGTCTTTGCCTGGTTTGGGTAACATTATGATTTGTGCCTGTTTCCATAATGTAGGATAATATTGTATTCTTAGTATTGCATTGAATATTATTGTAATTAGCCGTATCGCTTTTGGAGGGAGGTTTTTCAATATTTTGCCATTGATTAGATCGATTCCTGGTGCTTTGTTGTTTTTTGTTTTTTCTATTATGTTTCTTATTTCTTGTGCTGTTGTTTTGGGTATGGTGTATTGCTTGTCGATTGCAGTGCTAGTGGCTATCGCGTCGTCGTCCGTATGGCTATTGTGGTTGCTGTTATTGATGTTGTGTGGTGTAAATGTGTTGCATAGGTGGATGGAAAATTCTTCGGCTTGCTCTTCGTTGCTTCTTGCCCATGTGTTGTCTGCTTTTCTGATTGCTGGGGCTGGTTTTATCGCCTTCTTTATTTTTTTTGTGGCTTTCCATAGTGAGTAGTTGTAGTTCTCGTGTGCAGATAGTGACTCTATGAACTTTGTGAATTCGTTGTTGTTGTGCTCTTTTATTTCGTTTTTTATTTCCTTTGCGAGTTTGTTTAGGTGTTTTTTGTTTTCTTTTGTTCTACACGCTATATATACACAGACTACACGCTTTTCTTTCACTGACATCTTCATATAGTAAGAAATACGAACATTACTGATCGAATCAAATGTATAAATGCTGATAATAACCCAAAGACATCGTCAAAATAAACACACAGCATATACACACATTGGACATGTTAAGGTTATTTTATGTATGTGGATACAAAGAAACGCGTGGATAAAATGTAAGATAGAAAATATATATATATGTCGGGTTGACGTTAGGGGCGTATAATGAATCTTCACCAGTGTTGTTCATGGTTGTCGCACAGATATTTATTACACAAATATGGCTGATACGAGATTGACAAGCGGACGCGGTAACTGGACGCTAATGACAATGGCCCTAGGTTCGATATAGCGAATCCACGGTCCACGGGATAACGAATATACTTTGCTTCAAAGTCTAAGTCGGACTCAACTTACTACTCGTGATACCAGGAACGCTTGATTGACTCTTAGCTAATCAGATTGCCAGAAAAGAATGACTTTCCGTCGCGACGACGCTGCAGAGGAAAACTATGATGGGGTGTGCCTAAGGGCACGAGATCATCGGATTCGTCAAAGAAAGCCTCCACTCGGAGGGTGAGGGAAATAGACGTTGCTGTTAATTGGTCAATTTCTATGTTGGCGGTTAGAAAAGGATGCTAGCCGCCCTAGAGAGAGAGTTCCTAGCAGGCAACGTCGTACGTGACCAAATCAGGTTTCCCATATCTTCCCGCAATAGGTGACAGATTTACAAGCTGATAGAACAAAGACTGTTTGTCAATCTGAAGGACTTTAGTTAACTAAGTCCTAAGATTTGTAACGGTTCCTCAGGCTATCTGAACATAAACTGTAAACGATGCATCGGCATCTGGCGATCATCTTGCCCAAAGAATGGGGTCTGTGTGTGGCGAGCTGCGGGGCTGTTGGAATGTCTTATTGTCAAGTGTCTGTACTGCCAATTCTTTAAAGGAAAGCTATGTTACTTTATATCTCTGTTAGGTGGAACGTTCATCCCGTGACCGTGGCTACGCTCGGCGACCGGTTGTCGCCTCGAGCCTAAACTCATTGTCTCAAGTTTCGAATGACTGTGTCTGGGTTATTTCGTAGATACTACAGTATTGAGGCTTTTCCAAATAATTCCAACGGGGGGGGGGGGGCCGGTGTCCTTTCATCTCCGACATATATATTATAATATATTATACACGATAAGATGGATTGCTTGAATTATGAAAAGTAGTCGTTTTGTTAGGATTATAATAACGTGGTGAAGCGTTACGTTACTTGGGAAATTTGCAATGAATTTCCAAGGCAGATCAAAGACTGTGTTAGAACCTTTTTTGTCAATTATAAAGAGAGGCTAAAGAATAACGCATTTTATGTTTCCACGCTTTACACGGGACAATGTTAATATAACTTGTATTACAAATTTCTATTAAGCTTTGGATATTTGAAAGTTATTTAATATCGTGTACAGTAACTCCGGCTAAAATAAACACAATTTTTTTATTACCTTCGAAATCTATGATTCGTATGACTCTTTGTATTAAAAATTTGCAATTTAGATTATCATAAAAATATGAAACTTTTTAATTCAATTTAATTTAAAAAGATCTCGTAAGATTAGTAAAAATTTCCTCGATGATTACAGTCTTTTTTGCAAATGAAGCTTCGTTATAAGTGTCATCTTCATTTTAAGAATATCTCACTATATCTTGCTAGTTATTTAAGCATGTATGATTGCTTAGTTTTAAATATTTTTAATTCTAATATATTAGATTGTCTGAAAAGTTTTTACAGACTTTCTTTTACAGACACGTCTTTTACAACGACGCATCTTTGTACAAACATGAAATCTGATCTGTCGAACGTTGTGATCTTTATTTTGATGGAATAAATTTGATTATACGTAATTCGGTAAAATAATATAAAACGAAAAATGTTGCGCGTCCATTATTTCCTTATAAAACGAAAGAAACTTTTTAGACGACCTAATAATTACGTGTTTATTTCTACAAGAAAATTTTACGCTAGAACTAAGTTTCTTTTCCGCGGTAGATTACAAATCTAACTTTTACACATAACTGCATTCTTTAATGGAGCCAAAGCGGCTTTTTAATTAGTTTATCGAGAGGTTTAAATTGATTTTTTCATTCTCGAAATTAACAACAAAAATTGAATTTTTCGACGACAGAACAATCCAGAAATCCAAAATAATAGTTATTTTAAACACTTTTTGGAGAAATGTCAATCTGTAAACATTAATTTTCATCTAAGTGGAAGCCAATTACCAATAAATTTCAATGAAATTTCTCAAAAAAATAAATGATTAAAATATATTAATTTTTACTTGTTTTGATTACGAATAATCAATATGAATGATTAAAAATATTTTTACTGCCGGTAATCACTAACTATGACAGAAATTTAATTGTGGTTACCAGTAACCATTACTCATGGCGGAAATTTAGTTTCGGTTACCGATAACCAATATAAATGACCAGGATTTTTTGACTGGTTGACCAGTGACCATTATCGATAGCCCGAATTTTATTTTGGTTATCCATAAGCGTTAAGGAAGGCGGCAAATTTTTTCGGTTACCACTGACCGATATCGACGACATACTGCAACAGAAACAAATATTCGCTTAAATCTTTAAAAGTAACAGGCATTCTGTTCGATAATGGATATGTAGTAGAACGTTCAGCTATTAGAGTATATACATATATAAATTCTCCCGTTCACATGCATACATTAAATTTAAATTAAAAAAAAAAAATAAAGAATAGGGCTTATATAGAGCAAGTATTTGTTACAGTTATATTTGTTCCGTACACTAATCTCGTGTTTCCCTAAAATATATTTAATATCTATATAAATTTGTTAGAAAATTTCCTGTATCAGTAGTTACGACAATTAAGTTATGTTACTGAACTAATAAACGACAAAATTTATGAAACGACGTAATGAGATATTTAGCGAATAAAATATAATCTTCTATTTTCGAGACTGTTGACGATACTAGATTTTAATACGAATTCTGTAAACGTGCAGGTTTCCCTTAAAAGTGGAGTTGTTGAATCGTTCAAAGCGATTCATCACGGTTACCTTCTCTCTTATTCGACGAACGGGTTAAAAGTAGGCTAAAGCAAAAGAAAACTCGCATAGGAATAGGCAACATGTTTCACAAGGAAATGCTGAAAGATTTTCAAAGTACCCTTAAATCACGAAGTTTAGCCGCGTGCAGTTTTCTCGCCCAACGAATGGCTCGCGTTTTTTCCCATCGACGCGGAAATATAGCGCCGGATGTTCTCGATCTTCGCGTCCTGACGCATACATACTTGCTTAATGCTCGGAAATCTTTCCACTCTTATAGATGGAGACGTGTTGCGTATCAGACAAGTTGCTGTTTTTTTTTTTTTTTTTTTTTTGTAAAAGCATGAAAAAATAGTTGGAAAATATTTAAAATTAGGTTCGAACAGAAGAGATTTCGTACGATGTATTTCGTGAATGATTTAGTACGAGTAGTTTGGAATTTATTTTTATATTTATATTCTTACATATAGTAACATAAATGATTAACTACATGGATGGATTTATTGTTTGCGGTTGATGAGGGGTTTCGTCGATAAACGTAGGCTTTATATTAATATCAATATGAATAAATGTAGATATTTATTCATATTAATTTAGTATAACAACTATTAACGGAGTTACTTTGTTTATTTCGCTGAATCATTAACAAATTATGCTTCTCTTATTTTCATTTATTCAAACTAATTATGGTCAATTCTCACAGTATCGCGAGTGTCGTAAGCAAATGTGATACCATTTATCTTGAAACGACATTTGTTACGCAACTACGTCATATAATAATTGGAACAAATTGGATAAATTGATCCATAAGTATTATAAAACGCATAGATTAAATTTCGAACTTTCACAATTACAAACACATAATTTAATTGCAAAGAAATTGAAATTAATTCTCCTTCTGTTTCGATCGAATACTAACTATACCGATAACCGGCCATAATTTATTGTCTCTAATTACAGAAAATACAGGAATGTTACCCGTCCCATGATGAAAGCTGCTTAAAATAACTCGCAAAACTATGGCTTCGTTAATATTTTAATACTTTTAAAATACTTGCATAAACAATAACGATAGTAAAAGTAATATAGATAATAAAAATAATAAGAGTAACATAGAGAATAATAATAAACAGTAATAAATAATACAATCAGTAATAAAAAAAAAATAAGAATGATTACTAATAGAAAGTTTTATCTTTTTCTCGAAAATATTTCTATATTATTTTCAATAATATAACTATTATATATTTCTGGACCTATATTTGGACAAATACTATAAAATTCATTACATCATTGTATCCTACAAGTGATTAAACTTTCGCTCGCACGAATGAAACATTTGATACGCGATTCACCGATAATTTCAGCCGTGCGGTGTTGCGCGCTTTTTAAAATACAAGAAAACAATACAACACCATGCGCCGCCGTAAATCGGAATCGTTGCACTCACACCAATGAATCCAATCAGCGAATCAACAGAGCGCGATAATTTCGTGCCGCGACAATTTCGTTTCATCGACATCGATGAAAAATCGATATATGATAAACATCGATGCTGAATTATGCTGATATCTAGCGATGGGATAAAGTTCAATACGTACCTAGTACCTACTTATAAATCTAAGTCAAATTCAATACTCGCAGTTCCTTTTGTAGACTGTTCTATAAATAGCTGTTAAGCTTCGAAGATTTAGAAATCTACTCGTTCATATACAACTATCACAATCGAACCCGATTACTTGTAGCAAGTCATACATTATTCCACAAATACACTTTGCACTAGTCTAATAATATGCACTACTAAATCAAAGAACATCGCATATACACTAGCTGAATATTAAATTTAATATGCAAATAATCAGAAGTTAGATATAAAGACTTGAAAATCGAAAACAATAAAAGATGATATAGAGGAAGAATAATTGCAAATAAGCGATAAATATGGAAGTTATCATATTAAATCAATACTGTGATAAAGACCAATATTCATTGGCAGTCGGAGTTCGAACCATTTCGCCCATTTAAATTCAAAAGGGAGACGGTTTATATTCTTGGAATAAAACCAGAAATAGTGTGTCCCACTTCCATTCGTTAACTCGGAGTGCTTTGTCAGTGCAAGTAACTCAAGTTAGTGCGAAGAGACTGCTTTCTTCATTAAAATGTAGAGTGTTCATCTTATTACCAGCGACCGTTTTTCGCGTAAGTGACAGGCGAACGAAGAAAATGAAAGAAGAGGTTCGCCTCTACTATCACTTAATAGATTTAATAGAATTTCCTGGTACAAAAATTTATAATTAGAGATATTATATACTTATTACGCTATTCGATATTTCATAGCGTAAACTTTCAATTGAAATAACTCAGAATAACTCATTGATACCTACACATTGATACCTACAACAAACATTTGCTTATTTTTGACAAAATGTACTTTAATTACAAAATTGCAATGAAGTCAAACTGCAATAATTTTGTGCTGCATAATCAACATAGCTACCTATAATAGTATATTATAACCCTATTCAATCATTTTGCACACTGTATATTTGCAGATCCTTTCATTTCTGAATTATAAGGTATATAAAGCCGTATTAAGGTATATAAAGCCATATAAGGCTGTTTGGACCTATGGGATCCAATTATGGGGAATAGCGAGTAATTCCAACATAGAAATTCTCCAACGATTCCAATCAAAAACTCTAAGATCCTTAATAGATGCATCTTGGTATGTTGCCAACGAAACGATACATCGCGACCTTAAGATACCTACAGTTAAAGAAGAAATATCCAAATTCAGTAATAGATATAACACAAAAATTAACAACCACCAAAATCCACTAGTTACTCAATTACTTGACACGACGGATCGGATCCACAGGCTAAAAAGACATTACCCTCTAGATTTAAACATTCGATTCAACTAGAATCAAACATACGATAATCATTTATTATACGCGTTATAGTACCACGCCAGAATAATATACTTATAATTCTCAATGAGAATTGATTTTAAACCACTTCCAAATAAAAAAAACATTATAAGGTAGATTAAGGCAGGTCTTTTTAACTGACAAAAAAGCTTCAAATGTTAATACAGTCAGATATTTAAATATCTAATGTATGTAGTAGTATATATAGTAAATATTCAAATATATTATTGCTATATTTGTAATAACTAATTAGATTTATATACCTTTTTTTAATCTAATTTGTACTCTACAATTAGGCCAACTGGACATTTGGTCAATTGTTCTAACTTTGTTAAGTAATATTTCTCTCTTCAACTGTACAAGCGAGACTAGATGAGAAATTAAATTGAAATAACGAAGAACAGGTTTCGGTTAAGCATAAGATCAAGTAGAAGAGACAGCTTTATAATCAGACACATACGCCTATAAGAGAATAGGCAGGCATGTGTGTAAGAAGGTTGCTCAAATATGAAATATTAATGAAGTGTGCAATTATATTAATGGTATTCTTCATGAATATTATTAAACATGAAGAGTACACGAATAATTTTTCTTAATTAATTTTATTAATTTTTATTGTGGTTTTTTTTTGCAATTTGTCCTGATGGACATTTGGTAAAGTGTTATATCTTATTGGTGAGAAAAAAGAAAAAAAATAAAATAAAAATACATAGCATGTGGGTGGCTGCCCCCAGCGGGGTGCCAGCTTCGTTTTTTATATATTAAGTTATATCTTTTATGAAACAACTATAATGTAACAAAATAGCCTATAGTATAAAATTTTTAAATATAATACTATTGTTACGTCTGCATAAACCAAAATCCATCCTTCAGTCAAGACGGACAGCTGTACAAATATAATTAGTCGGACCAAAGCAACTGTCATAAAATGAAGCATTTTTATTTTACCGTCAAGGTACTTAATTACAGCCACAATACTACAAGAGCACATCACAAAAATAGAAAACTGGCTACAAGACAAATAAATTAAAGCTAACCCTAACAAATGCAACCACATCGCATTCACATTGAGAAAACAGATAACACCAAACATCTTCCTGAACGGCACGCAAATAACACAAACAAGGCAAGTCAAATACCTTGGACTTCACAAAGACACACACTTCACATGGAAACAGCATATCAAATCAATAATAGACAAAATACAGATAGCAAGGAGACAAATGCACTGGTTAACAAGCCGAAAATCCAAGCTAAGCACAGAAAACAAACTGAAAATATACAAAATAATCATAAAGCCAATCTGGACATACGGAATTCCACTATGGGGAACAGCAGCAATGAGCCATATAAACAAAATAGAAACAATCCAAGCCAAAATCCTTAGAACAATGATAAACGCCCCGTGGTACGTTAGAAACGAGGACATAAGGAAAGACCTCGGAATACCAACGGTCAAGGAGGAGATTACCAGATTCGCAACAAGATACAGAGTAAGAATAGAAACACACCCG
Organism: Bombus pascuorum; assembly: GCF_905332965.1. Taxonomy (NCBI): domain Eukaryota; kingdom Metazoa; phylum Arthropoda; class Insecta; order Hymenoptera; family Apidae; genus Bombus; species Bombus pascuorum. The sequence goes on from NC_083503.1 coordinate 5,760,498, forward strand.
AACCAGCTGGCAGCTGGAACGTGCAACACAACAAACATCGCAAGAAGACTAAAAAGGAAACACCCAATAGACCTCATAAAAGATATAACTTAGAAAAAAAAACGAAGCTGGCACCCCGCTGGGGGTAGCCACCCACATGCTATATTTATTTTTATTTTATTTTTTTTTCTTCACCAATAAGATATAACGCTTTACCAAATGTCCATAAGGACAAATTGCAAAATAACCAAAATAAAATAAAAAAAAAAAAAGAAAAAGGTACTTAATTGCTTCAAAACATCCTTCAGGTCGAAAAGTTTCTTGGGGTTATTGTTCAATCCGGTAAAAGTGGAAAAAGCCGGTGTTTTTATGTTCAACGGTCATTTCCACCTGCAAGCGACCGTTGGTCCGTCGCTAATCCCATATAAATATCGCTTTTCATAACTTCACTTGCTATTACATCTTCGAACCGAATTTGACCAGCTTCTCCATCAGTCAACTTGCTATTAACACTTGCGGGGTTGTTGGAATGTCTTATTATCAAGTGTTTGTACTGCCAATTCTTTAAAGGAAAGCTATGTTACTTTATATCTCAGTTAGGTGGAACGTTCATCCCGTGACCGTGGCTACGCTCGGCGACCGGTTGTCGCCTCGAGCCTAAACTCATTGTCTCAAGTTTCGAATGACTGTGTCTGGGTTATTTCGTAAATGCTACAGTATTGAGGCTTTTCCAAATAATTCCAACGGGGGGGCCCGGTGTCCTTTCATCTCCGACACGGCCATCCTGACTATCACACGTCCTCGGGTGTATCTAGAATATTGGGTTTCCCCAATGTTAGATTCGATATAACTGTCGTTATTTACAATTTAGTTAAGTGTCAAAATAGGTCAAGGGTCCAGTTTGACAGTAAAAATTCTGGTCGGACGTTTGATAAAGAAAGAGTTAAAAGAGAGTGGAAATCCGTGACGTTACGATTGATATTCGAAGTGCTAGTCGCATTTTGTGAATCATCAGTCTGGGCGTAATGACATGATGGACCATTCTCGATCTCGCACCTAGACGGCCCTCAGTTCTCTGGATCATGATACCACACTGAGCTTTTGTTCAAACACTATGTTAGATGTTATCTCCGTAGTGTTAACGATACTTGAATTGAATTCGGTAACGGTGTGTTGATCTCGCACTTACTTTGTTTGGGCCGTATGCCCCCCGTAAGCGTATGTGAGCCACTATATTCGATCCGACACCTGATTACCGCGCTGGACATGTATGAAGACATTGTCCTTTGCCATATCGCCACACTGGGCATATGCAAACTCTTTCTGCTAAGTGCTGTGGTCAGAATGATCCTCTGAGACCGAGGTACTCGCATCGTCATGGTCACTGTTCTCGTCATCACCGCAGACGTCCAACTCAGTAGGAACGCGACTATCTGGCATTTTCTTTAACCTATCATGGCTGTATTTATATGACCGTTTGCCGTCTAGTGTTTTTAAAATGTACCTATCTCCTTCCAAAATTTCCGCTATCACAAATGGACCCCTAAATTTCGGATCTAGTTTCGTTTGGTTCCTTTCCTCGTTTTTCTTTAATACAAAGTCACCGAGATTGAATTTAACTACTTTGGCTTTCGTTTTATCGAATCTTTCCTTATCATACTTAGCGCTATCTTCCATATTTCGTATGGCCTGTTGTCTTACGTTGCAGATATCTATTTCCTTTTCTTCGGTATTTTCAGATAGTAGTAACCCGTAGGGTCTTGCTGTTTTACCAATTAATAGTTCTAGCGGACTCGATTTAGTCACACGATGAGTGGTGCAATTTAAAGCTAACTGTATTTCGCCGATCGCGTCTTGCCATGATCGCCCGGTCGTTTCTACTGTTGTAAACATATTCTTTAATGTACTCATAGTACGCTCTATCTGTCCATTCGCTCTACTAGCACCGGTTGCTATTAGGTGGAGTTTAATTTGTCTATCCTTACAAAAATCTTGAAATTCTTTGCCGGTAAAACATCGCCCTTGATCCGCTATTATCCGAGAGGGACTGCCGAATAGAAATATGGCGGACTTAAGTGCCTTAACGGTGCTAAGGGAGTCTATTTTACGAGTGTGGTGTAAGTATACAAATTTGGTAAAGGCATCGATCAGGACAATGACGTATTCTTTCGAGTCGTTCTTGCCGCTCAGCTTTCCGGTTATGTCTACGTGAATGGTATGCCAAGGTATGCTGGTCTTAGGTATGGGATGTAATTCAACTTGCACTTTGCCTGAATTCGCCTTAGAAATCTGACAAGCATGACAGTTCTCTACGAATTTGCGAACATATTTCGCCATCCCTTCGAACCAGTAATACTCGTACAGTTTCTCGAGCGTTTTATCCCAACCTAAGTGCATAATTGACTGGTGTATGTGGTTAATGACGGACCACCTAAACCCTCTTGGTACGATGGGCAGGCAGAGGGTCTTGCCTCTCCTTTGTATTTTACGGTAAAGGGTACCGGATCGTAACTCATACGTACTCGCAATGTCTTCCGCGAGCTCGTCGTTTCGCAGTTTGTTGACGATTTCAGAAATTTGAGGGTCGCGACGTTGTTCCGCTAGTAGCCAATCTCCCGAGATTTCGGCCAGATTAATTTTCTTTTCTTCGATTTTGTTGGTGGGGGCGCGGTCGGTGTCTACAGGATTACGCGAGAAGAAATCTACGTGGGCCATTCGTTTGCCTTCTCGGTACATAATGTAGAAAGTGAAAGTTTGCAAGTAAGCCCACCACCTATGAACCCTGTCACTTAGACTTACTTTATTACGAGCTGCTTTTAACGAATTACAATCAGTGACAACGAGAAATTCCCGTCCGTGTAGATAGTGGCGAAAATGTTTAACGGCGTTTACAACTGCCACGGTCTCTAGTTCATATGAATGATACCTGGATTCCGCAGGGCTCGTTCTCTTACTGTAATATTCTATTACTCGGTTTCTGCCGTCGATTTTGTGCATTAAAATAGCGCCGTATCCGTCCGAGCTAGCGTCAGTATGTAATTCTATCGGGTAATTCGGGTCAAATATCATTAACACCGGCTCGTTGGTCAGGATGGAAATTATTTTTTGCCTTATGGTTTCGTGTCTATCTGTCCAAGTTAGGTTTTTAATACCGGAGGTAAGTGCGTACAACGGTTTCATTACCTGTGATAATTTAGGGACGAATTTTCGGAAATAGGAGGCTAAACCTATGAACTGCCTAAGTTGAGCGACGGTCGTTGGTGCCGGTAGAGAACTCAAGGCTTGTATTTTACCCGGATTTGGGCGAACTTCTCCGTTATGAACTACGTACCCGAGATAAAGTACAGACGTCTTGAGAAAGGAACACTTCGAAAAATTGAAGGAGAACCCGGCGTTTACGAGGGTACCTAGTACGATGCGTAATCTTTCTAGAGCCTGGTCTACCGATTCAGCGATAATTAGGACGTCATCCAGGTAGACAACGACGTACGAGTGGGCGAGGCCGCCCAAGGCATTGAGAATAGCCCTCTGGAAAACGGACGGTGCGTTTTTCAATCCAAACGGCATCGTCGTATACTCGTATTGCCCGTCGGGGGTGACAAACGCTGTATATTCTGTCGAATTGGGATGAATGGGGATTTGATGGAACCCGCTGGCCATGTCGAGGCTAATGAAGTACTTTGCCCTTTGCAATCTCGCGATTTGATCCGCGATAAGAGGTAGAGGATATCGGTCCGCGACCGTATTTTTATTTAGCTCTCGAAAATCTACGCACAACCTATCCAAGCCGTCCTTCTTCTTTACGAGTAACATAGGGCTCGCGAACGGTGAGTTACTAGGCCTTATGATTTCTGCCTTAATTAATTCGCTTATTCGTTCGCGTACTATGCTTCGCTCTGCCTCGCTAAGCCTGTAGGGGTTTCTTTGTACGGTGATATTAAGATCAATCAAACGTATCTCTAACTGTCCCGTATTTACACGTGTACGCGGGAAACCCGTAATAAACGAACTCTTAAATTCTTCGAGGATGGAGATCAATCGGTCTTTATCTTTACCGAGCACCTCGGTGTCGACTCCATTAATATCGATTTTACTTTCGGCGGTTATATTGTAAACATTGGCAGCTTTTGCCCTGCAAATACTGAGGCTATTTTGGGTAATATTTACGTTAAAACCTTGGCTCAAAATTTCGCGGCCTATCATGATGTCGTAATTTAGATAGCCGTCGGCAAGGATCTGAAAAATTATCTCCAACGCAAAACCATTAATACGTACTATGGATGCAATTTGAGACGTGCAATTAATACGGTGATTTCCTATCCCTCGCATTACTACTACGTCGGTCGTTCTTTTGCCGGAAAATTTCGAGGCTACGGACTCTTTGATTAGCGAACATTCGGCTCCAGAATCGAAATAAAACGAGAACGACTCACCCAGATGGCTTAATTTACCAGTTGAAGACTCCACCACGCAGGAGTTGACTCGACGTTCGTTATCAGGGTTGCGATTTGTTTTCTGCAGCAGCGGGCAGTTGGATGCGATGTGGCCCTCTCCGCGACACTTGAAGCATGACACCTTGGACGATCCAGCCGGTCGGCTTTTCTCCTGTCTCTCGGTTCTCATTCTCGTACGACACTCCGCTATCTTATGCCCGGGAATACCACAGTGACGACACCTGATCCGGGGGGCCAGGTAGCTTCTGCCGTTTAATTTCGGGGCCTGCTGATGGATTTCCTGACGGAGGCGCCGGCCTCTTCTTCGCGTAGTGGAAAGCTTTCATTTCCGTCAAAAATTGATCCAGAGTCTTGATGTCGCTTGTAAGCGCTAGTTTCTCGACACGTTCGTCGCGCAGACTCAGGTGATGAAGAACGGTGGTGATACTTCCTTAGGTTCCGCACCCGCCTCTTGCTCTTTCAATTGACTCACGATGGCCAGAAGCTGCTCGGTAATTGTAGACGGTGGTGATCCCACTTCTGATGTCGGGTTGACGTTAGGGGCGTTTAATGAATCTTCACCAGTGTTATTCACGGTTGTCGCACAGATATTTATTACACAAGTATGGCTGATACAAGATTGACTATCGGACGCGGTAGCTGGACGCTAATGACAATGGCCCTAGGTTCGATATAGCGAATCCACGGTCAACGGGATAACGAATATACTTTGCTTCAAAGTCTAAGTCGAACTCAACTTACTACTCGCGATACTAGGAACGCTTGATTGACTCTTAGCTAATCAGATTGCCAGAAAAGAATGACTTTCCGTCGCGACGACGCTGCAGAGGAAAACTATGACGGGGTGTGCCTAAGGGCACGAGATCATCGGATTCGTCAAAGAAAGCCTCCACTCGGAGGGTGAGGGAAATAGACGCTGCTGTTAATTGGTCAATTTCTATGTTGGCGGTTAGAAAAGGATGCTAGCCGCCCTAGAGAGAGAGTTCCTAGCAGGCAACGTCGTACGTGACCAAATCAGGCTTTCCCATAACTTCCCGCAATAGGTGACAGATTTACAGGCTGATAGAATAAAGACTGTTTGTCAATCTGAAGGACTTTAGTTAACTAAGTCCTAAGATTTGTAACGGTTCCTCAGGTTATCTGAACATAAACTGTAAACGATGCATCGGCATCTGGCGATCATCTGGCCCGAAGAATGGGGTCTGTGTGTGGCGAGCTGCGGGGCTGTTGGAATGTATTATTGTCAAGTGTCTGTACTGCCAATTCTTTAAAGGAAAGCTATGTTACTTTATATCTCTGTTAGGTGAAACGTTCATCCCGTGACCGTGGCTACGCTCGGCGACCGGTTGTCGCCTCGAGCCTAAACTCATTGTCTCAAGTTTCGAATGACTGTGTCTGGGTTATTTCGTAAATGCTACAGTATTGAGGCTTTTCCAAATAATTCCAACGGGGGGGACCCGGTGTCCTTTCATCTCCGACATATAATTATTATAAAGTATTGATTATTGGAATTTACAGCGGTCATAAAATGTATTGGCACGTCATTGTATTTATTATAACGTTTGATATACTAATTAATTAAATCCAAGTATATTAAATATCATTTAGCAGTGCTTTCATATGAGTATAAATATTTTATATTATGAAAATGGAATATATAACTAGTGTAGCCATTGTAACGTGTCTCGTATGCTTTTCAAGTCATATTTAAGTATATTAAAACAGAAAACAATTCATTTCCAATTTTTTTATTTATTCTTGCGTAAAATAAATAACTTATTTACTAGATGCTTGTATCTATAATTCATTTTATTGGAATTGTACGAAGCAGATTTGCAGGATTGAGGTTAATTAATAATACATTACGAATAAGCTTCTAGCAGATGTAAAACAAGACCTTGTTAAATCTTAACAAGCACATTCGAATAAGATCTTCAACGAAGCACTAAAACACATACATATATCTTCCAATGTGGATATAATATATATAATATAATGTGGATATAATATATATATATATATATAAAATCATAAAGGTTATATATATATATATATATATATATATATATATATATATATATATATATGTCGGAGATGAAAGGACACCGGGTCCCCCCGTTGGAATTATTTGGAAAAGCTTCAATACTGTAGCATTTATGAAATAACCCAGACACAGTCATTCGAAACTTGAGACAATGAGTTTAGGCTCGAGGCGACAACCGGTCGCCGAGCGTAGCCACGGTCACGGGATGAACGTTCCACCTAACAGAGATATAAAGTAACATAGCTTTCCTTTAAAGAATTGGCAGTGCAAACACTTCATAATAAGACATTCCAACAGCCCCGCAGCTCGCCACACACAGACCCCATTCTTTGGGCCAGATGATCGCCAGATGCCGATGCATCGTTTACAGTTTATGTTCAGATAGCCTGAGGAACCGTTACAAATCTTAGAACTTAGTTAACTAAAGTCCTTCAGATTGACAAACAGTCTTTATTCTATCAGCCTGTAAATCTGTCACCTATTGCGGGAAGTTATGGGAAAGCCTGATTTGGTCACGTACGACGTTGCCTGCTAGGAACTCTCTCTCTAGGGCGGCTAGCATCCTTTTCTAACCGCCAACATAGAAAT